>NW_024871188.1:0-22500 GCF_019054845.1 Dipodomys spectabilis | reverse complement strand
GAAACAGCGATGGGTTTGGGGGGCTTAGCCATCTGGGGAGGGGATGGGGAGGGCTTCATGGAGGCACTGACATTCCCTCTAAGACCTGAGTGGTAGCTGGCAGTTTTTGTTTCTGTTTTGTTTTTTGTCAGTTGAGGGTCTTGAACTCTGGCCCTGGGTGCTGTCCCTCAGCTCTTCAGTTCAAGGCGAGCGCTCTACCACTTGAGCCACAGCACTACTTCTGGTTTTCTGGTGGTTTATTGGAGATAAGAGTCTCACGGAGTTTCCTGCCCGGGCTGGCTTTGAACCACGATCCTCAGATCTCAGCCTCCTGAGTAGCTAGGATGACAGGCGTGAGCCACCGGCACACAATAGGTTTGTGAAGGGAAGCTGCTCTACAGGGGAAAAGAAAAAAAAAAGAGAAAAAAAGGTCCAGGCAAAGGTCCTGGAGCAGGGCTGAGAGTTGTTTGTGGACAACTGTGTGTGTGTGTGGGGGGGGTGGTGGGGGGGGTAACCTTGTTGGAAGCTCATGGGCGCCCCCTGGAGGCTGCCATGGGAAGGACAGGCTGTGTGTGTGTGGGGGGGGGGGGACCAGAGCTCACCCCGGCCCCCAGCAGCTGCTCCCCCCGCACCTGCCTGTCCCCAGCATCTCCCTACAGAATAGCCCCCACCCCCCATCCCCAGCCCAGAAACGCCTGACACTAACCTCAGGCCACACAGCACCATGAGGCCCCCGGCCCCGGGGGAGCTGAACGCAGGTGTCTGTTGATTGATGTTATTTTTTATTGATCCTTAAAACACCTGCTGAAGACCCGCTCCGCCCCGGCCAGGAACATCGCGGCCATGTGAGCCGGAGGAAGACTTTTCCTCCCTTTATTTCTTCTATTCTGTGCTGGTGCTAGGGCTTGAACTCAGGGCCTGGGTTGCTCTCCCGGAGCTTTTATGCTTTAGTGCGCTACCCCTTGAGCCACAGCACCACTTCAGGCTTTATGGTAGTTCACGGGAGATAAGAGTCTCATGGACTTTTCCTGCCCGGGCTGGCTTTGAACCGTGATCCTCAGATCTCAGCCTCCTGCGTAGCTGGGATGACTGGCCTGAGCCACTGGCACCTGCCTTTTGGATTCTTTCTTAAACTCCTGCAGGGTGGCTGCTCCCTGGATGGGGCTCTGAGAAGCCAGGGCTAGCCTGGGAGGCTGATCCTCCTATCTTGGCTTCCTAAAAGCTGGGATTACAGGCATGCCCCACCATTCCTGGTCTCAAGATGAGGGATGAGTCCCTGCTTGGCTGGGTGACACACGTGTACCCATGACATGATGTGGAAGAGACGGGTGAAGCCCCCTCTTTGAGGCCTCCCAGGACTGGAGTCTGAGCACCCTGACTGTAGCTCCCCAGCCCGCCCTCCCTTCCCAGCTGGCTCTGTGTAGCTCTATTAATTCCTGTGCGCCCCATTAATGGTCCGAGCCGAGCTATTAGCACATCCTTTATACACGGCCCGATGTCTAATTGTGCGGACCTCAAAGCCTCCCTTTCCTAATTGTCCTCCCCGCACAATTAGGCTCGCTGTGGGCGGTTCTACGGTCCCCTGCGCTCCCTGGCCCCCCGGCTGGCCGTGGCGAATGGAATGTCCCATCTGCAGGCACAGAAGCTGCCCTGGTTCCTGGGCTCCAGGCACAACTGGCCTGGTTGGGGAGACAAAGGCATCATTCAAGTCGTGGGCTCCAACTCCAGGCTGTTGGCTGGGTTGTGGGACAAGGGCGCCCTCTGCTGGTGGAGGAGCAATAACAGGTGGGCCCTGAAGGGTGTATAGGAGTCTGTGACCCAGAAAGGCATTTCCATTTGCTTGGTTTTGTGGAGATGGGATCTCTAGGCAGCACAGGCTGGCCTTGAAGTTGTGATCCTCTTGCTTTGGCCTCCCGAGTGCAGGGATTACAGGTGTGTCCTGCTACACCCATGGAAAACGTGTTTTTAAGCAGAATGTGTGCAAAGACACAAAGGTGGGGAAATGGAGGCAAGAGTTGTGTGCAGAGGTAAAACTCAGGACCAGCGTCCTGCAGGAGTGCAGAGCCATGAGGAGAAATTTTAAGGACAGCCAGATGTGGCAGCTCAGGCCTATAATCCCAGGCACTCAGCACGCTGGGATCTGAGGATCTCCCCGGATTCTAGCGTGTTTTGTTACGCAGCAGCATCGCAGCCGGCGCTGACCATTACACGGGTCCCCAAAGTCAGGCTTTTCTCAACTAATATAGAGATGCCCCCCAAAAAAACCTGCCCCATCTACCTACGACTCCTTCCACTTTCACATCCCAAAGGACGCCCCCCCCACCCCACCCCACCCCCCCCCCCCCCCCGGCCACGGTAGAAACTGGCTTCCCACTGCTGGCCCCCACCAGAATTCAGAGATTCGAGGAATGCTGATAGGTTCTGTGGGAAGTCAGCCATAACAGCAGCAGCAGCAGGCAGGTGGCTGGGGGGGAGGGGGGAGGGGGGCGGGGGGGTGTCTGCGGCAGAAAGAAAAGAAACACACACACACACACACACACACACACACACACACACGATCTGGAGAATATTCCTATAAGAACCTTTCAAATGCAAAGTCGAGAGACGCCAAGGAGAGGTTTTCTCAATGACAGACAATACGATGTGCGATAATATGTTTAAAAGCCATATCAGTTGTTAACACACCATAAAAATATAGCTCCATTCATCGGAGCTGTCTGTCAGGGCTGGAGCAGCAGCTGGGCGGCTTGAGAGTTTCTCCCAGTTACATCTCAATTGATTTGGGTAAGGACAGCAGAAATCTAACTGTGGCTCCCGCCTCCCCCTTTCCCCTCTCCCCCCCCCCCCCCGCCTCCCCTGCATCTTCCTCCATCCCACAGAAGCCACTCTGGGGGCGGGAGGGAGGGGAGGAGAAGCTGGCACGGGTGGCTCACGCCTGTAATCCCTGCTACTCAGGAGGCTGAGACCTGAGGATCAGGGTTCAAAGCCAGCCCAGGGCAGGGAAAGTCCCTGAGATTCTTCTTTTCAAGGATCCACCAAAAAATGGAGCCAGAAATAGAGCTGCTGGGTGTGGCAAAGCTCAGGGACAGCGCCCAGGCCTGGGCTCCAAGTCCCAGGCCTTGATTTGTTGTTCCTTTTTTTTTTTTTTTTCCTAGTGTATTGTGTTCATGACTCTGTTCCTGGTGCCCAGTAGGTGCTCAGCAATGGCAGAGGGCATGGAGAATTCTGGGAAAGAGAAAGAGGGAGCAGAGCGGCACCAGTGGTGGTGGTGGTCAGGGTCCTCAAACCACGATCCTCCGATCTCGGCCTCCTGAGTAGCTGGGATTGCAGCCGTGAGCCACAGTGCCCGCCGTGCCAGGCGCCCAGCCGCGGGACCAGCAGCTCCGAGCCGAGGTCTCTCCCCAGCATTGCCACCACCTCTCATCTCTTGCTGGGAAGGCCTGGCACAGATGTTGCCGGAACGGAACATCTGGCTGAGTGTTGCCGGCAGCTGGTAGAAGCAGCTGTCTCTCTGAGTTGGGGGGGGGACTCGCATGACAGGTTGATTGGCCACCTCCCCCCCCCCCCCCGCCATAGCTGCCAGCTCCTTCCTGCTACGTGCCCCAGGGCCCGGGGTGAATGCTTAACCCTAATTCCATATCTGTGCACCCCTCCTTCCGCCCATCGCCGAGGCCCGGCTGCCGTCACCCAGAACTATACCCGGACTGACAGCACCTGCTGAGCTTGGCTTCGGCTGCTCCCTGGGCCTCCCAGGTGATGGGTGAACGCGCCCGGCGCTGGCAGCCCCAGGACCTTCTTCTTCCCCTCTGCCGTGTCTGCCCGCCTTCTCCTTCTCTCCCGAGTCTCAGCCCTAGCAGCCCCTCCTGATGGAAGCTGTCCTCTCCCGCCTCCCGCCAGCATGGATGTTGCCACGTCTGCTCCAGCCGCTCTGCCCTTGCCCTCCTCAGCCTCCCCCTCTGGCTCCTTCCTGCCCCAGGGCCTTTGCATAGGCTCAGCCTTTAACTCACTCCTGCTGAGCCTCTCAGCCCCAGCTCTACTGTTCCCCTTTTTGCCCCCCAACCCCCTTCTCAGACTTCCCCTCCCTCTGGGGCCTCAGTTTACCCACATCTTTTTCTTTTTCTTCTTTTTTTTTTTAAATTGTCAGTCATGGGGCTTGAACTTTGGGCCTAGGCCTTGGCCCTGAGCTCTTCAGCTCAAGGCTAGTGCTCTACCACTTGAGCCACAACACCACGTCTGGTTTTCTGGTGGTTAATTAGAGATAAGAGTCTCATGGAGGGCTGGGAAGGTGGCTCAGTGGTAGAGCGCTTGCCTTGATGCATGAGGCCCTGGGTTTGATTCCTCAGCACCACATAAGCAGAAAAAAGCCGGAAGTGGTGCTGTGGCTCAAATGGTAGAGCGTTAGCCTTGAGCTGAAGAGCTGAGGGATAGTGCTCAGGCCCAGAGTTCAGGTCCCACGACTGACAAAAAAAAAAAAAAGAGTCTCATGGAAGCTAGGCACCGGTCACACCTGTAATCCTAGCTACTCAGGAGGCTGAGATCTGAGGATTGCGGTTCAACAGCCAGCCAGAGCAGGAAAATCCAGGAGACTCTGATCTCCAATAAACCACTCAGAAAATCAGAAGTGGCACCGTGGCTCAAGTGGTAGAGCACTAGCCTTGAGCTGAAGAGCTGAGGGACAGCGCCCAGGCCCAGAGTTCAGGCCCCACAACCAACCAAAAAAAAAAAAAGAGTCTTACAGACTTTCCCGCCCAGGCTGGCTTTGAACCGCGATCCTCAGATCTCAGCCTCCTGAGTAGCTGGGATGACAGGTGTGAGCAACCAGCGCCCGGCCCTGGGCTGGCTTTGAACCGCGATCCTCAGATCTCAGCCTCCTGAGTAGCTGGGATGACAGGCGTGAGCCACCAGCGCCCGGCTCTCTGTTTCTTTCTCTCTCTTCCCCTCAATCACAAGCCTTTGTACTCTAGCTGAGACCGGCCTCCTTGGGGGTTGAACACCGGGATCACTGACCAGGTGCTAGCCTCGGTCCTGAGGTCACTTAATTTCCATCCCCCCCAGGGCTCAGCCAGGGCCCAGTGCTTCCTGGCTGGGAGAAATTTCTAGAAGCTGAGGGAGGGGTCTCCTTCCTCTCTCTCTGTCTCTCTGTCTCTGTCTCTGTCTCTGTCTCTCTCTGTCTTTCTCTCTCTCTCTCTCTGAGAGAACTGCAGGACATGTTTCCTTTGTGTGGAAGATGTTTGGCTGAGGACTTTGGGGGCTTGGGGAAGTGACACCCCCACACAGACTAGCCCCCCCTTGCCTGTCCCCATCTCCACCCCTGGCTTCTGGGGGTGAAGGAGTTAAACCAACATCAGCTGCAGGTGGACTTCCCGCTTCCCGCCCAGAAGTGACCCTAGAGGTGACCTTTGCTGGCAGTCGGGCTCGGCCAATCAGGAAACCCCAACGCGGGTGCCTGGCAACGGTTGCCATGGTAGCCGGGCCGGCGCCGTGGTCCCCGGGAAGGGCCTGGTGCAGGGGGCCGGGGCTGGAGGATGCTTGCACGGTAACCATGGCAACCGGGCCCAGCGGGAGGCGGGGCCCAGCAGGCGGCCAGGCCCGCCCCGCAGGCTGCCCAGCACTGCCTTGCAACCCCCCCACACACTCTGCATGGGGAAACTGAGGCCTGGGGTGGTTGGACCAGAGAGGGAGAGGACCAGGATAGTCACAAAAATCACAACCGAGGTGGCCACTGGATGCCCAGGCCTGGGGGCCCCAGAGGGGACACGCCCTGCTGGGTCTCGAACCCCCGAGCTGCACACAGGAACCCGGCTTCCCAGAGCCACCCGCCACTCCCCAAGGGCATTTTCCCTGGGAGATGCTCAGGTCAGAGCATTCCAGGGCAGACACCAAGGAGAGACATTCGCTGATGCTCTCTCAAGCAGGAGGCGGGAGGAATGGACCATGGAGGAGGGAGACTGAGGCAGTATGGGGGTCTGGAGAAGGACATATGGCCTGGAAGGGAAGGACACGGGTCCCCTCCCCTTCCCCCGCCCTGCAGGACGCGGGCTGGGGCTGTGGGAGCCATCATGCACATTTGAGTATCTGAACCATTTTGGAGCTTGGTTTCAGGTCCAGCTGGATCCAGGCGCTGACACGACATGGCCAGTGCTGCGTTTCCAGCATCTGAGCTTATGATCATGTAACTGCACACCGAAACACACAGGCAGGTGCAGCTCAACGTACGCACACCCCGAATGGAGGGCAGACCGATCGCCTCTCTTTTGAACTCAAGTACAGGGGAGGGGGAGGGGGATCAGGGGAGGGGGAGCATGTCAGAAGCAACAAGATGATATGGATTTTAGCGGTGGGGGATGCTGATGTTTTGTTCCAGGCTGCATTTGGGTTGTGAGCAATGCAAGAGGGAGCCAAGCTGGTCAGAAAGAAAGATCGCCATTGGCTGCGCGCAGGTCCGGCTTCAGGAGCAGCTGAACCCAGGAGCTGGCGTGGTTTATTGGAAGTCTGTCTCTCTGTTTCTCTGCTGCTCACAGCCTGGCCACCTCCATTTGCAGAGACCACAGAATGTGGAGCCCGTGGCTCCTGCCTGTCATCCCAGCTACTCAGGAAGCTGAAGTTCAAAGCCAGCCTGGACAGGAAACTCTGGGAGACTCCTATCTCCAAGGAATGCCTCCCGTGGGCTCCCAGCTCCCACCCACGTCCACAGCCCAATCCCCCCACCACAGCCAGTCCCTCCCTCCCCCTGCTGTCCACAGCTCTCCAGGGCTCCGCCCTCTCTCAGGGTCAAAGGCCAAGTCTTCCTGGCAGCCCCCAGGGCTCTGAACAGCCCCACCCCCATCTGATCCTCTGCCAGCCTCTCCTCCCTCTCTGCTCCTCCTCTGCTGCTCCAGCCCCTCCAGCTTTGCCCTGCTTCTCCAACCTGCCAAGCCCTGCCTGCCCCAGGGCCTTTGCGCTGGCTGAGCCTGTTTCTGGCATGTTGTTCATTCAGGCTGCTGGCCCCCCGCATCCATGCACAACCTGGACACAACCTGGTCAGGGTGGCTCCCTGCCGCCCTGAGGACTTCAGAGTCAGAGGAGAAACTGAGGCAGGCAGCCTTCAGCTCTTCCTGGACAAGATGGAGCTGATAGGGAGGAGGGGAGCTGTGGAAAGAGGCCATCCACTGCCCCCCTGGTCCTGATTCACGCGGCTGGGGTCACTGGGTGCCGGGCAGCACACCCAGCTTCCAGCTCCCTGGGGGAGCCGGGAGGAGGGGCCTGGTTGCCATAGCAGCAGCATGGCCGGGCTGACTGGCTGACAGCCGGGAGGGACAGACGCAGCACTCCACACCCACGCGGGAGCCGGGGAGCCCACCCAGGGAGAGGGGGGCTGGGGCGGGAGCTCCCCCACCCCCTGCACCCCAGCTTTGCAGCTGAATCTTAAAGGCCTAGCTGGCTTGGGGGGGGTCCCAAGGATGGCTGGAGGGGAGGGGGGCGCTGGACGGTCACGCTCAGGAAGCATGGGGTGCTGGCGGGCCAGCTTGGAGGTCTCAGCCGGACCTGCCCTGAGCCCTTCCCATGAGCCACCGGGCCGATCCCCTCCCCCAGCTGACCCCCAAGGGGCCGCCAGCCGGCCAGGAGCGCACAGGCCAGGCCCCGGTGAGACGGGGCTCCCTCCACCCCGCCCCGAGCTTTTGGCTTTGTGCTTGAGCCCCACACCCAGACGGTTTTTTTTTTTTTTGTCCGTTTTGACTGGCTTTGAACCGCGATCCTCAGGCCTCAGCCTCCTGAGTAGCTAGGATGACAGGCGGGAGCCACGGGCGCCCAGCCCTCATTTTATTCTTAGTTGTGTCTTACACATCCGCCGGCTATGTCCCCAGGTCAGGAAATCTTGCCTGTTCTAGTTACTGCTGTGACTTAATT
This sequence comes from Dipodomys spectabilis, assembly GCF_019054845.1. Taxonomy (NCBI): domain Eukaryota; kingdom Metazoa; phylum Chordata; class Mammalia; order Rodentia; family Heteromyidae; genus Dipodomys; species Dipodomys spectabilis. The sequence continues at coordinate 14,634 of NW_024871188.1, read as the reverse complement.
CAAGTTTTTGGCTGCCTTGGGAATGTTACGAAGAGGCCTGTAGAGGCCCAAGCCTCAGTTTACCCACTAACACCAGGCTTCAACGCTGATCCATCCCAAATGGGGCAGCAGGGAAAGTGGGAGGATTCCCAGGCCGGAGCCTGGCGCTGTCCGCGGTGCTGAACGGACCGTGCCTGAGCCGCGCACAGGGCCGCCCCTGCCTGGGACCGCCCCACCCTGCCCCGCCCTCCCCTGCCTCAGTGTCCCCATCTGCACAGACACGGCTGACGAGTCACCCCCGTCTGCTTGGGGGGAAAAGAAATAAATCTCATCAGCCCCAAGCACCTGGAAGCGGGAACACGGAGGTGTGTGAATAATTGATTTTGTGAGTCATTTTAATATTTTATCATAATTGCGATGAGCCGTTTGGTGTCGCGCGGCAGCCTGGGTGTCATTAAGATGGACGGAGGCATGGATGTGGCGATCGGAGGTGACCATCATCTCGAGGGTCACTTGGAAGGGGCCAGGCTGGCGGGGGGGGGGGGGGGGGGGAACTGCCTGGAGCCCACGGGCTGACCGGCTTCTTTCTCTTGAGACAAAAAGACAGACAGACACACACACACACACACATGCACACACACTCGCCCACTCAGACTCTGATGCCTCTTGAGTGCATTTAAATTAAGTCTGAGCTGGGAGCTGGTGGCTCACGCCTGTCATCCTAGCCACTCAGGAGGCTGAGATCTGAGGATCGCGGTTCAAAGCCAGCCCAGGCAGGAAAGTCCATGAGACTCCTATCTCCAATAAACCACCAGAAAACCAGAAATGGTGCTGTGGCTCAAGTGGTAGAGAGCTAACCTTGATCTGAAGAGCTGAGGGACAGCACCCAGGCCCAGAGGTCAAGCCCCATGACCGACAACAATACATGAAGTCTGAACTACCTCCTAGGGTGGACAAGACCCCCCCAACCCAGCCCTTCTCTGACAGTCTCCCCTGTCTCCTCCCTCCCTCCCCATCCCAACCACTGCCCCACCCCCAGATGTCCCTCCAGCATGCCAGGGTGCTCCTGCCCCAGGGCCTTTGCACCTGCCAACCCCCCTCCCATGAGTCCATCCCTGACTTCCTCCAAGGACAAGTTCCTGGTCATTCTCCAGCCTCAGCTTGATCTCATGGCACTGGGATTGGAGATGGAGCCTCAGGTGGCTGCCAAGAAATGGAGGCTCAAGCAGTTGGACCTGAGGAAGCGAGGGTGGGCAGGGGAGGGTGGAGGCTGAGGGAGAAGAGTCTGAAGGAGAAAGCCTGGGCTTGGGAGAGGGCCGCAGTAAGGATGAAGGATGTGAACTTCATGCCAGGATAAAGGACTGGGCGGCCATTGCTGGTGTCCCCTACCTGGCTTCCTGGGTGCCCCCCCTGGCTCCAGCCAGGGTCCACTGGAGAACTGCGTGTGACCCCACAGCATAGGGCAGCAAAGTTCTGGCATTGGCCAAAACTTCTGCCCCAAAGGGGGGCGGAGTCACCTGGGAGGCGGCTGTCCAACCGTGGACTACATTTCCCAGGTGCTTTTGCAGTGGGTAGAGTCATGTGACACACTCTGGCCAATGGGAAGTGTGGGAAAGCCATGCCCTTTGGTTCCCATGTGGACCCTGTCTCTGTCACAAAGGTTAGACTCAGAGGTGTGCAGGTCAGATAAATCTCTGCATCTTACTGTTGTGGAAAAGGCTGTGCTCTGTTTCTTCTGTGTGTACCTGCGTCAGTCCTGGGCTTGAACTCAGGGCCTGGGTGCTGTCCCTGGGCTTTGTTACTCAAGTCTAGCGCTCTACCGCTTGCACTACAGCTCCACTTCTGGCTTTTTGTTTTTTGTGGTTTTGGTAGTTAATTAGGGATAAGAGTCCCAGGGACTTTCCTTCCTAGGCTGACTTCAAACCTCCATCCTCGTATCTCAGTAGCTAGGATGACAGGTGTGAACCACAGCACCAAGATTACAACAAGAGTCTTAAAGATGGGGCTGGGAAGGTGGCTCAGTGGTAGAGTGCTTGCCTCGCATGCATGAGGCCCTGGGTTCGATTCCTCAGCACCACATAAGCAGAAAAAAACAGAAGTGGCGCTGTGGCTCAAGTGGTAGAGCGCTCGCCTTGAGCTGAAGAGCTGAGGGACAGCGCCCAGGCCCAGAGTTCAGGCCCCACGACCGACAAGGAAAAAAAAAAAGCTGAGTGCCACTTCCCCTCTCCCTGAGCCACAGGGCAGAAAAGAAGCTGAGCCCTGAAGACAGAATCCTCTGGCACTCAGTGGTAGAGCTCAACATCTTGAATGGCTCCAAAAGGCCGGTGGGTTGAGGGCCGGGTCACCAGGTGCTGCTACTGGGAAGCGGCAGAGCCTTTAAGAGGCGGAGCCTGATGGGAGGAAGTGAGGTGATTGGCGTGTGGCCTTGAAAAGGATGGAGACCCCGCCCCTTCCTTCTCTCTGCTTCCTGGCCTCCCTGAGTGGAGCCGCCTCACCCAACCGCCATATCGGGTGCAGCTGCCACAGGCCCAGAGCCACAGGGCCACTCACAGCCTTTGGGCCTTATAAATGGCCATCTTGGAGCCAGTTTGGGTGCAGTCATGGAAGTCTAATTTTGTGTGAGTCAGGCTGGGGACCAGCAGAGCAGGGAGGCGGGCAGTCGGTGGATGGAGGCCAAGGAAACCACTTTGCATGATGACAAGAACAAACATTGAGCACCTGCTGTGTGCCAGGCACTGCTGCGGGTCCAGCTCCCTGCTGGCCTCACAGCATTGGCTTCCTGGGATTCTACTTCAGGACCAGGTGGCTGGCTTAGTTCACTGTATTTCTTCTCCCTCCCTCCCTCCCTTCCTCACTCTTTCTCTTAGGGCCTGGGCGCTGTCCCTGAGCTTCTCCTGCTCAAGGCTAGCGCTCTTTCACTTGAGCCACAGTTCCACTCCTGGCTTTTTCTGAGTAGTTTATTGGAGTTGAGAGTCGCATTGGAATTTCCTGCTCTGGCTGGCCTCAAACCATGATCCTCAGATCTCAGCCTCCTGACTAGCCAGGATTACAGGTGTGAGCCACTGGCGCCCAGCTCAGCTTCTCAAGTATGGGTTGTAAAGTTATGTATCATTGAATCTGGCTTGCAACAAGCTCTGTTTTTGTTTGTTTGTTTGTTGGCAGCTCTGTGGCTAGAACTCAGGGCCTTCAGCTTGCAAGGCAGATGCTCTACGACTTGAACCTGCTTCCACCCTGGCTTTGTGCTGGATAATGGGAGGTGGAATCTCTTTTCTGCCCCTGCTGGCTTCAACCTGCCATCCTCCAGATCCCAGCCTCCTGAGTATTTAGGATTACAGGCATGAGCTGCCGGCACCCAGAAAAAAAAAAAAATTGACTCTTTCTTTGAGGAGTGTTGAGTTCTATGAATTTTTAATGAGCTTTGTGGAGATATTATTCATGTAACAACAACGAACTCATTTACATTTTGTGGCAGGTATGAAAGTACGCACTTGTATCCCCAGCCGGTGGGGAGCCGAGGACGGCGAATCTAAAGCAAAATCCCTGTCTGCCATCACCCCAGCCTAGGGTATGACTCGGTGGGGAATGTTCTCCAGGCATGTGCAAAGGCCCTGAGGTCCAACCCCAGCCCACATGCACGCACGCATACGCTCCTTGCCGCCTCCCCTCAGCAAAGGCTGTGTCCACGGTCCCAGCCATTCTCCACACGCCGTTCATCAGCTTCCCGTCGTGTTTGCAGAGTTCCTTATCCATGCTAGATCCATATTCTTTGTCGTAGATGTGATTTGCAAGGAGATTCTGAGCCACGCCGGCTCTCAGCTTTCCATTTTTTTTTTTAACAGTGTCTTTCACGTGGCAAACTTATTAATTCCGATGAAGTCTAATTTATCGAGTTTTTTTTCTTTTCTTTTGTGCATTATCTGGGGACATCTCCCTGAGACCTCTTTCCCCACGCCCGGCTGCCGAGGAGCGTCGATTGTCTTCTCTGAGTTTGATGGCTTCCCCGTGTGCGCACCGCTGACCTGTGTGAGTTCCACGTGCTGTGGAGGGGAAGGAGCTTCGGGCCCACTGGAAACCAATGAAGGCTCTTGAGGGAAAGCACCCACACCAAGAAAGGGAAAAGACAAAAACCCACAGGTGAGCAGAGCCCAGGAGCCCATGACAGCCTCATCCTGAGCTTCAGTTTCCCCCATTCAGTGAACACACTGACCAGAGCAGCAGAAGGATGAAGGCAAGTGTAAGAAAATGAGGTAATTGTGAGGCACTGGTGGCTCACACCTGTAATCTCAGCTACTCAGGAGGCTGAGACCTGAGGATCGTGGTTTGAGGCCAGCCTGGGCAGGGAAGTCCATGAGCTGCTTATCTCCAACGAACCACCCAAAAGCTGCAAGGGGCTGAGTGCCGATGGCTCACGCCTGTCATCCTAGCTACTCAGGAGGCTGAGATCTGAGGATCGCGGTTCAAAGCCAGCCTAGGCCGGAAAGTCTATGAAACTCTTATGTCCAATAAACCACCAGAAAACCAGAAATGGTACTGTGGCTCAAGTGGTAGAGCGCTCACCTTGAGCTGAAGAGCTGAGGGACAGCGCCCAGGCCCAGAGTTCAAGACCCAGGACTGGGAAAGAAGAGGAAAGAGAAGAAGGAAAGAAAAAGGAAGGAAGGAAGGAAGGGAGGGAAGGAGGGAGGGAGGGAGAAGGAAGGAAAGAAGGAAGGAAGGAAGAAAGGAAGGAAGGAAGGAAGGAAGGAAGGAAGGAAGGAAGGAAGGAAGGAAGGAAGGAAGGAAGGAAGGAAGGGAGGGAACTGCCGGACCCTGAGAAATCCCAGCTGCAAAAGTCTCTTGAAGGCAAAAATCAGGCATTTTTCAAATCCCGCCGCCATCTCCCTCATAGGTAAAGTGGAGCTGCGTGGAGAGGGAACAGCGCCGGGAGAGGGAGCCGCCATTTTGGAGCTTCTGGGGTCATATTTATTTTACCTCTTGCTAATGGCTGCACGGACTCCATGGGTTGGTAAAGCAATGGTTTAGCCTGACTAGGCCGCAGCTCCCGCCTGTGTGTGTGGTGGGGGGCTGGTAGGAACCCCCCATGAAGCCCCCCCCAACTCTCCCCACCCCAACCATTAGAGCAACCACTGCTGCTTCTCAATTACTATAAATCAGAAAGCTTGTCAGCCTGGATTTGTTTTTCTTTATTGAAAATGCTTAAGCTTCATGCATGGCAAACAGCGCTGCTCCAGATGCGGGTAAATCTTTTTTTTTTTTTTTTAATTACACCGGAAAGATGGATGCGCAGGGCTTTGCTGGGCTGCTGTCAGGAGCCTGTCCATTTTTCTGAATGAATACAGGCTCAGAGAAGGAAAGGCACTTGCCTGAGATCACACAGCCACAAAGTAGCATGGAGTCTGCCTGCCTGCCTGCTCTTTCTTTCTTTCTTTCCCCTTTCTTTCTTTCTTTCTTTCTTTCTTTCCCTTCCTTCCTTCCTTCCTTCCTTCCTTCCTTCCTTCCTTCCTTCCTTCCTTCCTTCCTTTCTCTTTCTTTCTTTCTTTCTTTCTTCCTTCCTTCCTTTCTTTCTTTCTTTCTTTCTTTCTTTCTTTCCCTCTCTATCTCTCTCTTTCTCTCTTTCTTTCCTTCGGGCCGCTCCTGGGGTTTGAACTCAGGGACAGGTCGCTGTCCCTGAACTTTTGTTGAAGGCTGTACCACTTCAGCCACAGCATCACTTCTAGCCATTTTTTTTCTTTTGGTAGTTTTTAGGGGACATAAGAGTCTCACAGGCCGGGCACTGGCGGCTTTCACCTCATCCTAGCTACTCAAGAGGCTGAGATCTGAGGATCGTAGTTTAAAGCCAGCCCAGGCAAGAAAGACTCATGAGACTCTGATCTCTGATAAACCACCAGGAAACTGGAAGTGGTGCTGTGGTTCAAGTGGTAGAGCGCTGCCTTGAGCTGAAGAGCTGAGGGACAGCGCCCAGGCCCAGAGTTCAGGCCCCAGGACTGACAAAATAAATAAATAAATCAGTCTCACAAACGTTCTTGCCCAGGCTGGTCTCCAACTGTGATCCTCAGGCCTCAGCCTCCTGGGTAGCTGGGATTACACTAGTTGGCTGAGAACAAGAGACAGAGCGCCCCCCCCCCCCAGCAACCGGGTGAGCACCCGTGGGGGTGGATGGGCACGGCTGTACTGTGGTCCCCATGAGCAGGCAAGGATGGCTGGACCCCCCAGTCTGGAGCCTGGGGTGGTCACAGGAGGGCAGCGGGGCAGGCTGCGTGGCCTCCAGGAGGAGGTGGCCCGCCTGGTCCCCGGGGCGGAGTGGGCAGCTGAGCTGGACCACAGCCCAGGCTGGGGGCCGGAAGAGAGGCTCAGGGAGCCGGGGCCACACGGGGGCCCCAGCCCGGGGCAAAGGCCGAGGCTCTCGGGGTGCGGCCGCTGGGGGGTCCAGGCCGAGGCTCTCGGGGTGCAGCCGCTGGGGGGTCCCCTCCCCAGGCCCAGGCTCTCGGGGTGCGGCCGCTGGGGGGGTCCAGGCCCAGGCTCTCGGGGTGCGGCTGCTGGGGGGTCCCCTCCCCAGGCCGAGGCAGCCGCCGTCCCCGGGCCCCTCCGGGAGGTGACAGCCATCTTCAGGAAAGACTCAGAGAGAGGCTCCCGGTGGCAGAGGCCCCAGAGTCAAAGTGCTTCCAAAAAATAAATAGCCTGATTAGCATAACATATGCAAATCTATGCTAATGCGACGACTATTAAAAGATCCCAAATGTCATCGAGGGAAAACACGCAGGTCCTGGCTGGCGGGAGGGGGGACGAGGAGGGGGGGACGAGGAGGGGGGGGACGAGGAGGGGGGGACGAGGAGGGGGGGACGAGGAGGGGGGGACGAGGAGAGGGGGGACGAGGAGGGGGGGACGAGGAGGGGGGGGGACGAGGAGAGGGGGACGAGGAGAGGGGGGACGAGGAGAGGGGGGACGAGGAGGGGGGGACGAGGAGGGGGGGGGACGAGGAGGGGGGGACGAGGAGAGGGGGGACGAGGAGAGGGGGGACGAGGAGCGGGGGGACGAGGAGGGGGGGACGAGGAGGGGGGGACGAGGAGGGGGGGACGAGGAGGGGGGGGACGAGGAGGGGGGGACGAGGAGGGGGGACGAGGAGAGGGGGGGACGAGGAGGGGGGGACGAGGAGGGGGGGACGAGGAGAGGGGGGACGAGGAGGGGGGGACGAGGAGGGGGGGGACGAGGAGGGGGGGACGAGGAGGGGGGGACGAGGAGGGGGGGACGAGGAGGGGGGACGAGGAGAGGGGGGACGAGGAGGGGGGGACGAGGAGGGGGGGGGACCGAGGAGGGGGGGGACACGAGGAGGGGGGGGGGACGAGGAGGGGGGGGGACGAGGAGGGGGGGACGAGGGAGGGGGGGACGAGGAGGGGGGGGGACGAGGAGGGGGGGACACGAGGAAGGTCAGCGCCCCGCGCCAGGCACGCGGGGACAGGGGACGCTCACACTCACTCACACACTCACTCACAGTCACACACACTCACACTCACACACTCACTCACACACTCGTTCTCACTCACACTCACACACTCACTCACACACTCACACACTCACTCACACTCACACACACTCGCTCACACACAGACTCATATACACGCTCACACACATTCACACTCACACACACAGTCTCACATACTCACACACTCACACACTCACAAACTCTCACATTCACACTCACACATTCACACTCACACTCATACACACTACGCACACTCACACACAGACTCACACTCACACATTCACACACTCACTCACTCTCTCATACACACTCACACACACACACAAACTCACTCACCACACACAACACACACACTCACACACACACACATACAAACTCACTCACACACTCACACACACACACTCACTCACACACTCACACACACACAGTGTGTCAGAAAAACCCAAGTTCCTGAAGATGTTGCTGCAGTGGGAAAGCGCCTGCCTAGCAAGCACAAAGCCCTGAGTTCAAATCTCACCAGCAAAGCCTGGGGCCTGCCGGGCGGTGAAGTCCACAAGGCTTTTCCCAGCATGCCCAGGGGCATCCTCCCCTCCACTCCTGATTTAGGAAGGGGGGGGAGGGTGTATGCCCACCTGGGGAGACTCTGCTTTAGCTAGGCCCAAATCCTGGAACAGACACTCCCAAATTTCCTGAGGACCTGGCAGCTGGCGCTGGTCTGGTTGGAGCAGTCACCCCACAACCTGACCCCAGCCCCAGCCACCGCTCTCATCCTTAAAGGACTCTGGGGAGACAGGGGTGACCGGAGGGGCCAGGGCCAGGCCAGCACCACCCCCCCACGCCCCATACCCCATTAGCACCTTCCTTCAATTGTCAGCACCTACAAAAGCTTTGATCCTCTTCAAAGGCAGAGTGGTCTGTGACTAAACAGAAAGCTAGAAGCAGGGACCATAGCAGAAAATGATTGAAAAACCAGATGTGGGGGGTTTGTGATAGGGGAGGGGGAGGGGACAGAGGGCTCTGAGGGGGCCCAGCCTGGCCTGGCCTGGCCTGGCCTGGCCTAATGGATTCAGGAGGCCATGGCCAATGGACACCGGTGAAGGCCGGGTCTTAGGAATGTGTGCAGAAGAGCCACTCGGACATGCCACTGTTCAAGACAGGTAGATAACATGGCCCCCAAATTGCCTCCTAATCTCAGAGGAGAGGTCACACAGACATAGGGAGACCAAAAGCAAGGACAAAGATCCTGGAAACACACGGTCAGCACCTCAACCTGTCATGCACCCTAACCCCACATGCAACACAGAGATACAGAAGAGCTTGCCCTTGCAGACACCCTGAGCTGGACATCAACTGTCCACCCAACTATCTACCCACCATCCACCCACCTATCCATCCATCCACCCACCCACCAACCCATCCATCTATCCACTGATCCACCCACCCACCCATCCATCCATCCATCCATCTATTCACCCACCCACCCATCCATCCACCTACCCATCCATCCACCTATCCACACATTCACCCACTCATCCATCTTCCATCCACCCATCCAACCGTCCATCCATTCCAGCACCCATCCACCCATCCATCCATTCCACCACCCATCCATCCATCCATCTATCCATTCATCCACCCACCCATCCACCCACCCACCCATCCATCCACCCATCCACCCATCTATCCACCCCATCCACCCCACCCACCCATCCACACATCCATCCATCTATCCAGCCATCCACCCACCCATCCACCCATCTATCAACCCATCTACCCACCCACCCATCCACCCATCCATCCATCTATCTAGCCATCCACCCACCCATCGGCCCACCCACCCATTCATCCATCCACCCATCCACCGACCCCACCCATCCACCCATCCATCCATCTATCCAGCCCATCCACCCCACCCATCGGCCCACCCACCCATTCATCCATCCACCCGTCCACCCATCCACCCTCCCCACCCATCCATCCATTCACCCACCCATCCATCCATCCATCCATCTATACACCCATCCACCCACCCATCCATCTACCCATTCATCCATCCATCTACATCCATCTACCCATCTACCCATTCACCACCCCATCCACCCATCCATCCATCCACCCATCCATCCACCCATCCACTATCCATCCATCCATCCATCCACCCTCCCACTCATCCATCCATCCATCCATCCACCATCCATCCATCCATCCATCCATCCACCCATCCACCCCTCCCCACCCACCCACTCCATCCATCCACCCACCCATCCACCCATCCATCCATCCACCCACCCATCCACCCATCCATCCATCCGTCTATCCATCCACCCATCCACCCATCCATCCATCCATCCGCCCACCCATCCACCCATCAACCCATCATCCCATCCACCATCTATCTATTTATGCAGCCTTGTGACGCCTCCTCGTGAAGCCCACAGCTATCACTGGCCATGCTTTCCTTTGACCCCCCACCTGTTTCTCTATCCCAGCGGTGGCCCACTTTTGTCTGAATGCTGCAGTCAGCCCTCCCTGTATCCTCCTCCTCTCCCCAAGTCCTAGGCCCAGGCTCCCCACCTCCTGTGGATGTCATGACTGTGTCCAGGAAGCCCTTCCCTCTGCCCCTCACCAGATCTGCTGCACAAACACCAGGATGAGGATGAAGCTATTCTGGGTGTCAGCCTGACCTTCCCGTCCTTCCTCCATAGCACTCGGTGGCTGCCAGTGCCCTCCAAAGAAAGCCCAAGCTTCTATCTTCAAAATCTCTCTTAATCTAGGCACTGCATTCTTCCATCCGCCTATCCTCCCTACCCACCCAATGCAACTCATCCTCAGAGGCGGCTTGTGGCTGGGCATCCTGCGCACACCTGTAATCCCCGCTATTTGGAAGACTGAGATCTGAAGACTGAAGTTCAATGCCAGCGCTGGGCAGGAAAGTCCATGACATTTTTTTGGGGGGGGGGTGTCCATTATGGGTCTTGAACTCTGGGCCTGGGCCCTGTCCCTCAGCTCTTCAGCTCAAGGTGAGCACTCTACCCCCTTGGGCCACAGTGCCACTTCTGGTGTTCTGGTGGTTCATTGGGGATCAGAGTCTCACAGACTTCCCTGCCTGGGCTGGCTTTGAGCCGCGATCCTCAGATCTCAGCCTCCTGAGTAGCTAGGATTACAGGTGTGAGCCACTGGTGCCCCACTCCACAAGACTCTTACCTGGAATGAACCAGTCCAAAAAGCCAGAAGTGAAGAGGTAGTTCAAGTGGTAGAGCACCAGCCTGAAATGAAACTAGCTCAGGAACAATGCCAGGGCCTTGAGTTCAAGTCTCCAGACCAGCGCACACACACACACACACACACACACACAGAGTTACTGAGAACCCATTTAAGATTATGTAAAAAAAATAAATAAATATGTGTGTCACTCTGTTGCCAGCCCACGGAGGAAGAACTTTGACATGGGGAATGCAGGGGGGGGGGCTGAGAAGCTGACCCCCCCTCCCCCCCACCCCCCTACCCCCGTTCCATGTCACCCACAGACCTTGCTTGCCTTGTGGTACAGACTGTGACATTTGCAGTTATATATTAATTGCATGGTTTTTTTATATTTTTATTTTTTTCAGGGACGAGATGCCTTCCCACAGTATGTGTGAGCAAGTGTGTGTTTGTGTGTGTGTGTGTTTAATGACTTTCTCAATTTGAGATTGTGCCAGATAGCTTTTTGAAGAAAAGTCTACCCAGTGCCTAGAACATATAGAAAATTCTGCCAGCTTGACAGCTCCCCCTCCCCCATCCATCAGGGATGAACAGCGAAGTGTCGCCTGGATCTGTCTCTAATCACGAGCTACATGCGGTGTGGGGGGCGGAGGGGGGGGGGGATCCCGGCAGTGCCCATGCAGCCAGCATTGATTGAGAACCTACTGTGCTCTGAATCCTGGGTTAAGTCCTGGGAACACCATGGTATCAGGGATTCCAGGAGGCAGGAGAGAGGGAGGGATGAAGGTTGAACAAGGGTCAAGCTAAAGAAGAAACAGGGAGCCAAGCACTGGTGGCTCACGCCTGTAATCCTAGCTAGTCAGGAGGCTGAGATCTGAAGATCATGGTTCAAAGCCAGCCCAGGCAGGAAAATCCGTGAGACTCTTTATCTCCAATGCACCAGAAAACTAGCTGTGGCTCCAAGTGGTAGAGTGCTAGCCCTGAGCAAAAAAGAGCTCCGGGACAGTGCCCAGGCCCTGAGTTCAAGCCCCATGACTGACAAAATAAAAATTTTTTTTAAAAAATCATTTGGATATAGACTTATCAGAGGACCCAAAATGAGGAAAAGCAAAGATTCACACAAAGACCTTGTACTGTCGTGGCCAGAGTCACTGAATTTATTACAGTCAGCAGGGAAAATTACCCAGCGGCACACACACACACACACACACACACACACACACACACACACAGGGCACGCACTCAAACATTGGAATATTATGAAGCCTTAAAAAAAAAAGCCTAGCTACATACATACTACAATGTCACGAACTTCGAGGACATTAAGCTCAGGAAATAGAGCCCTTGGCCCACAGAGACAAGTCCTTGTGTGCAGAAATTGCCAGCGCATCCCAGCATATTTGTGGAAGTGGGAGCTTCCCTAGCTGGAAACAGGAAGAAGTGGAAGTTAGTCCTGCTCGTTGGCTATAGGTTTTCCTTGGAATCTATTTTTTTTTTAAATTGGAAACTACATAGCAAGAAGGTTTGTAGGGCAAAACAAATATGCTAAATACCCATGATTGCTAATCTTTAAAATAGCTAAAACGATGGAGTTATATACATATAGATCCAGCAATTTTTACCATTTATAATTTGAAGCCGGGCATTGGCTCACACTTGTCATCCTAGCTACTCAGGAGGCTGAGAGCTGAGGATCACAGTTTAAAGCCAGCCCAGTCAGGAAAGTCCATGAGACGCTCATCTCCAATGAACTACTCAGAAAAAGCCAGATGTGGCTCAGTGGCTCAAGTGGCTGAGCACCAGCCACGAGAAAAAGAAACTCAAGGACTGAGTTCAAGCCCCAGGACTGGCACCCTCCACCCAAAAAACAAATCATACTTGGAAAAGACCGACATGAAACACATCCTTTTGTTTCCAGTGTGAGTTCCCAGTGATTTGAACAGAGATGAGAATTCAGAGGCAGGTGTGGTCAGGACCGAGGGGCGTGGCCAGACGAGTGGGGCGTGGCTATACTTGTGGGTGTGGCCATGCTTCTGGGAGTGGCCAGATTTGTATCTCCGCTCTGAAGGGCGTGATCGTACCTATGCTGGGGCGTGTCATGTTAGCTAACTAGGATTGGCTGGTTGATGAGGGGGCGTGGCCATGCTAAGTGCTTGGTTTGACCTCATTGGCTGGGTGTGGCTGGGGCATGGCTGGAACGGTGTGGGTGAAGTAAAGCTGACAGATGGCGGCAGGGGCGTGGCTTCGTGGCGGGGCGGGGCCGCGGGCGTGGCTTGGTAGTGGGGGCGTGGCCGAGCCTGGGAGTTTGGCTTGGTTTGCTGGGCGGGGGCGGGAGTCTCAGGAAGCCAGGAGGGAGCTGGAGAGACAGAATCGGGTTGAAGAATAGAAGCCGGTGGCTCACGCCTGAAATCCCGGCTACTCAGGAGGCTGAGATCTGAGGATCGCGGTTCCAAGCCAGCCCGGAAAGTCCGTGTAGACTCTCATCTCCAATGAACCAGCAAAAAGCTCGAAGCGGAGCTGTGGCTCAAGTGGTAGAGGGCCAAGGCTGGGAAGCTCCGGACAGCGGCCAGGCTCTGCGTTCAGGCACAAAACATAAAGGAGGGAGCGGACGCCTGGGTTCACCCATCAATTCGGGGGGTGCCCCCTCCACCCCATGGCTGGACCTGGCGGAATCCCCACTGGGTTAGGCCGACGGGGCCCCAGAGGGGCCTGTGTGCGGGCTCCGAGTGAGGACGCGTGGAGGCAGCCGCGCCGCGCCCCGCACTGCCCGCGCAAGGTGCAGGTGTAATACCTGCTTTTAAATTCAATTAAGTCGGCCTCCGTTCTGCTGCTAGAATACATTACCAGCCGCAGACAGCAGGGAAGGAAGGGGGCACGAGCAACGCACAACACAGACCTATTTAGAGATTTCCCCCTAACTGGACTTTAATTCTCCCGATGGTTCAGGGCCCGAGGAGCCGCGGACCACCGCCGTCCCCACGGAGGGGGCTTCGTCCTCCCTCGGGTAAACGTCCCCGGCCTCTGCGGCCCCCCGGGGCTCGGCGGGTCACCCCACCCCTAACCACCAAAGGGCCTCCCTGCCCCGGCGAGGCTGGAGGGGCGAACTCCATTCCCAGGATGGACAGAGACGGGGACAGAGCTGAGTGAGACAGAGGGACAGACAGGCAGACAGACAGACGGACAGACAGATGAAATGTGACTGTCCTAGTGGGGGTCCAAAAGGAGACAGGCGCAGAGAGGGGGCAGTGTGAAGGCTCTGTGTCCATGTGGGGTCCAGCTGTAAGAATGAGCGCCCCCAAAGCCAGTCGGCTCCCGCCTGTCATCCTAGCTACTCAGGAGGCTGAGATCTGAGGATTGACGTTTGAAGCCAGCCCAGGATAAGAGAGTCTGTGAGACTCTTTTATTTTCCAGTCCTGGGGCTTGAACTCAGGGCCTGGGCACTGACCCTGAGCTTCTTTTGCTCAAGGCTAGCGCTCTACCACTTGAGCCACACCGCCACTTCTGGTTTTCTAGTGGTTCATTGGAGATAAGAGTCTCACAGGGACATTTCTGCCCAGGCTGGCTTCGAACCGCAGCCAGCACTCGGCTGGCACAGATTCATTGGCGGTGTCTCCAATGAACCAGCAGAAAACCAGAAGTAGCACTGTAGCTCAAAGTGGTAGAGCACTAGCCTTGAGCAAAAAGAGCTCAGGGACAGCGCCCAGGTCCTGGGTTCAAGCCCCCACCACCACCAACAACAAAAGAAGCAGTCCCCAGCTTGTTCCAAGGAGGGAGGAACGGAGAGAGAGGACAGCCATGCGTGGTAGTGCACACCTGTAATCCCAGCACCGGGGAGGCTGAGGCAGGAGGATGGAGAGCGTTCCAGGCCAGGCTGGGCTCTGCAATGAATACCCAGTGTGGAAGTGACAGAGACAGAGAGGAAGAGCGCGGGAAATACAAATAAAGACAAAGAAATTGAAACGAAGGGGGATGTA